>NW_028244340.1:1167500-1177500 GCF_964263255.1 Lissotriton vulgaris
CCTTTGCTGTAGGTGTAGTATACCTATACCTAACCCTAAAATGGACACACAGATTCCTATCAGTCACTCCTATGGCAGGCCTTGACAATCCTGAAGGCAGAGTGCTTGGAATCGTGTGAGATGGTGCTCTGGCATGAGCTGAGCCTGTCTGCAGCTTGCGGAACCAAGTCCTAATAGCTGTTCCATGATATCGCATACCATATACTCTTAAGTGCATTATAATCCTCGCGGTTAAATGCTAACTTTGGTATTGCTTTATCAAAACATGTCGAGTAAGGTGTCATACGAATTGGAATACTAACCCCTCGCCAATTCTGGCGACGGGGTTAGCATTCCACCCTTCTAGAGGGACACGACATGTATGTAACTGTGAACCCCGGTTAAAGCCTCAGCTCCACAAAATGGATGCTGCCACCACAGACACGAGTCTGACCCCCTGCAGCTGGGAGTCCTTCCAGCGAGGGGAGCCTGGACAAAGGGTTTCCTGTCAGGGGCGGTGCTAGCACCGTCCCAGACATGGTTTTGTGTATCCTGGGTAGGCAGGGCTTTTCAGGAAGGTGACTGCTGAGTGGCACCCCGGTGCTCACTACGCATAGGCCGGTCAGAACCAGTTCCAGGGGCACACCAGCCCCTGGCCTGGGGAAAGTCCGGCATGGCAGAGGGGTGTAACCACCCCCCTCCTAGTCCCACCCATAGGCAGGACCTAGTCACCGGGTCAGCCCCCTTTTTTAGTATAAAGATGGGAGCGGGCCCCCTGTTCAAATTAGATCATCTTTGGAATCAAGACACGACTTTCTTCGAAAGGACATCAAGATTTCTTCTTCAAGATTCTCCCTTGTGGCTAAGGAGTAGTCACCCTGCATCAAGCGGGCACCATCCTAAGAACACTGCGGTCTGCTGCAAGTCCTTCTTCACGAATCCGACGACCCAGCTCGACGAGACCCGGCTTCCCTGGCACCTCTGACCTCTACTCACCTCTACAGCAAAGCTGAGAACCGTGAGTGCGACGAGACCTCGAGGGACCGACGATCGCCAAGACTGCACGACTTCTTTGCAACAAGCCCACCGTGTGCTCCACTGGTGAGTGCTTTGGGGTCCGAGAAGCCCCAACCCTGAGCAGCTCCAGCACCGAAGATCAGCCCTCCAGCATCTCCACGATCTGCGTGGGGCCCTTCTGCTTTTGCGTGCTCACCGCGCTGTGTGGCTACTAGCCGGCTGGCTTGTGGCCTTCTTCACGACGCCCGACGACATCACTGCTGCTGGTCTGGTTGCTCCAGACTGGCCCTTGCTTCCTTCTTCAAGAGAGGCACCCGGACCCTCCTGGTCCACTCCAGACGCCATTTTGAGTCCACCGCGTGGGCTTGAATTTGCCAAGGCTTTGTTGCCCAATCCTGGGTCCAGCGACGCCGACAGCTTCATCCATCGTGGGACAGCTCGCTCCTCCATCCTGGTCGCCAACAACGCCTCCTGGTCCGTGAGATCTGCGAGCACAGCGTCACCCACTCACCTAGTCGAGGTGGCTATCATCCGGTGCCCTCCTGGTGCCCACTGACTACTGGCTAGTAGTCTCGAACTTGGTCCCCTCTGCTTTCAGGTGTCATCTTCCTTCGATCCAGGCTTGGATCCATCGAACTTTCTTCCCTGGTCGCCTGCCAGCAACTTCTTTCTTCCAGGCTCCTGGTCCGTCAACGAGGATTCCCGACGTCTTTTGAGACCTATGCAGCTGCAGCCCCTGGGCTAGGTAACTTCGGCATTTCGGTGCCCCAGCATAGCCTCACTATCCAAGGGTCAGAATCCACTTTCGTTTTCCTCCTACCAGGTCGGGTTCGCCCGAGAACACTAACTTTGTCTTTACTAGCTACCATAGACTTTGTCCCGCATCACGCGTGAGAGTGCACACTCTGCACCCGAGTCCCCTAGGCCTCCTAGAAGTAATCTGAAGATTCTATAGTGAAGTCCTAGCGATTCCTAAGCCTATTAGTACTGTACTTACCTGCTAGTAATTTCGCATTCCACTTTCAGAGTATATGGTTTTCCGTGCCCCTCGGGCATTTGTATATACTGTGCTAACTTAAGTATTTTCGTAAGAGTTTTGGTTTGTGCTTAGTACCCTGTCCTCATAAAGAGTACAGGGCTGTTGTGATTCTTAATAAATATCTTGTTTATTTTCATAACACTTGTATGGTGTCCTTTCACTTGGTATTCAAGGGGTATATGTGTGGTATAACAGCTGGCTTAACAGGCCCTCTCGAGTCTTTAGCCTTAGACTGCTCGTATCCATGCTACTAGGATAGCTGGTCTATAAGGTTGACTTACAACCAATCATCAATAAGGGTTGCTGGACTGATACATAGTGTTCACTAGAATAGTGAGCACTGCATATCAGGCCACCTTCTCACATTGGTGAGCAGCGGTTGGGATTTGAGCTTGCTGTTGTTTTACCACACGTATCCTAAGAATATCTTGTTGAAAGATCACATAAGTACTGTTAGTACATATAACTAAGGTTAGAATACTCTGAGTTCTACTGAACCAGCTGTTGCAGCTCCTCAAGGCTTAGCACACCTTGGCTGCAACTCTTAGCAAGGGATCAGTAGGTAAACACATAGTGTAGGTAGGTGCATCACTTACACCACACTAGAAACAGTATGTCAGACAAAGGAGGAAACTCTGAGTCTCCCCTTGTGTCAGTGGACCCTCCACAGGTCCTCCCTTCCAGATATACTGTGCTTAGCTTCCATGAGTTACGACAAGTGTGTACCTCTAGGAAGATTAAGCAGGGGTCTAACCCCACAACTTCCTTTCTGATTGGTCTCTTAGAGACTTATGATGCCAGAAAAGCTGAGAAACTTCTTAGCTCTTCTAATCCAGATGGAGGTATGCCTCCCCTTGAGGGAACCAGAGGAGACCCTGACCTAATCCACCTCTCAGCTGAGACTGAAGAGGGGGAGGAGGATGAGGAGCCCTCTGGGGATGAGGCAGACAAGGGACAGGTAGAAGTCAGCAGACTAACCAGGTCCAACTTAAGCAGACATGACAGTGGTACTGGGGGACCCCTGGGGCCACTCTCAGGTCAGCTTAACATTGGGAATGGACGAGCCAGATCTCTATCAAGAGGCTCTGGCAGATCCCTTCAAACCAATGGCTCTCACAACTCTTCTCAAAGAGGGATGACTTCCCCTCAGAGGAAAGTGTATGAAGCTAAAGAAAGGGCAGCCAATCTGAGGATTGAAAGGGAAGAACTTGCCCTGGCCAAAGAGAGGCTTGCCTTTGCTAGAGAGCAACAGTTAAGTGGGGTAGTCCCCACTGGTGGCAGCATTGTACCTAGCAATAGGGAAAGGAGTTTTGATACAAAACACCTGGGTAAGATAGTGCCCCCCTTTAAACAAGGGGATGACATCCACAAATGGATTACTGCTTTGGAGAGGGCCTGCACTGTGCAAGGTGTTCCCCAGAGTCAGTGGGCAGCTATCTTGTGGCTCTCCTTTGAAGGTAAAGGAAGAGACAAGCTCCTCACTACTAGAGTGGAGGATGCTAACAATTACCAAATCTTGAAAAATACACTGATTGATGGGTTTGGCCTAACCACTGAGCAGTACAGGTTGCTGTTCAGGGATACCCAGAAAACTCAGTCTCAAGATTGGTCTGACTTTGTAGATTGTGCCACTAAGGCTTTGGAGGGCTGGTTGCTGGGCAGTAAGGTTACTGATTATACAGGATTGTACAATTTGATCATGAGAGAACAAATTTTAAACAATTGTCAGAACCAGTTGTTGCATCAGCATCTTGTTGACTCAGATCTGACCTCTCCCCAAGAATTGGGAAAGAAGGCAGACAGATGGGTCAGAACAAGAGTTAAACAGAACCAGGGCCAGAATCAAGGTGGTCAGAAGAAAGCAGACCAGAAGGGTAAAGATTCTAAGGGGGAACAAAATGACCAGAAGTCTTCGACAGGTCCCCAACAACCCAAAGAGGGTGGGGGTCAGGCTCCCCAGAAGAAGAAAAACCAAGAAGGCCAATCTAAAAGGTGGTGCCAATACTGCAAAAGTAAAACTCACTGGTTTAGTGAGTGCACCAAGAAAGGAGGAGGGCAGACTCCTGCCACTGCAGCCCCTAAGGCACCTGTGCCCCCTAGTACAGTCAGCAGTGGTAGTGCACCTCCCAAGGGTTTAGTAGGGTTAACCCTGGGTTCTGAGGGGTGTGACAACTTAGTTGGTACACTCACTCAGGCTGTCCTTGTTTATACAGGGGATGTGGATATGTCCCCTGATATAAGTCCCAATACTTTGGGCAAATACAGACAGACACCTTTCATTAATGGAAAAATGGCTCAGGCCTATAGGGACACTTGTGCCAGTGTCACAATGGTGACACCTAACTTTGTGGACCCTGGACAGATCATGCCAGGTACAGAATTCCTGGTGACCAATGCAAGCAATGTCACTACCAATCACAGTATGGCAATTGTAGCTTTCTCCTGGGGAGGGGTAACTGGCCAAAAGAAGGTTGTAGTTAGTTCAGACCTCCCAGTGGATTGTTTGTTGGGCAATGATTTGGAGTCATCTCAATGGTCAGAAGTGGAGCAGAGGACTCACATGGAAATGTTAGGCTTGCCAGCACATGTGTTTGCTGTGACCAGGTCACAGGTCAGGAAATGCCCCACTGAACAGGTGCTGGATCCTGGAACAATGGACCAGACACCTCCCAAGAAGAAGAGCAGTAGGGTTAAGGCTGTGCCTTCCCCCTTGCCCCAGGTTGAGGATCAAGTCTCAGAGGAGGCTGACCTACAGGAATTGAGGGAAACTGAGCCCAGAGAGTTTGAACTTGATCAAGTTGAATTCTTGGGTTCAGGGGGACCCTCAAGGGAAGACATGGGGAAGGACCAGTTAGGCTGCCCTTCTCTTGAACCCCTCAGACAGCAGGCTGCTGCTGAGGCTGCTGGGAATGCCACAGGTACCCACAAGGTATACTGGGAAGATGGACTCCTGTACACTGAGTCAAGAGACCCCAAGCCTGGCATGACCAGGAGGCTGGTTGTACCCTTGTCTCAGAGAGGTTTCCTCCTTACCTTGGCCCATGAGATTCCCTTAGCAGGTCACTTAGGCCAGACAAAGACTTGGGACAGGCTTGTCTCACACTTTCACTGGCCACACATGAATGAGGATACCAAGGAGTTTTGTCGCTCCTGTGTCACTTGCCAAGCCAGTGGTAAGTCAGGTGGCACAACAAAGGCCCCCCTTATACCAATGCCTGTGGTGGGGGTGCCCTTTGAAAGAGTGGGGATTGACATTGTTGGTCCAATGGAACCCCAGACAGCATCAGGGCACAAGTTTATACTGGTGGTAGTGGATCATGCCACCAGGTATCCTGAAGCTATTCCACTTAGGACCACCACAGCACCTGTGGTGGCAAGGGCCCTAGTTGGAGTGTTCTCCAGAGTGGGCTTCCCTAAGGAGGTTGTCTCTGACAGAGGTGCAAACTTCATGTCAAGCTACTTAACTACTATGTGGAAGGAATGTGGTGTCAACTACAAGTTCACCACACCCTATCATCCACAATGCAATGGGCTTGTTGAAAGGTTCAACAGGACCCTAAAAGGGATGATTCATGGACTACCTGAAAAGCTCAGGCGTAGATGGGATGTCCTGATTCCCGGCCTTCTGTTTGCTTACAGAGAGGTCCCACAAAAGGGGGTTGGCTACAGCCCTTTTGAACTTTTGTATGGGCATCCTGTGAGAGGCCCCCTGTGTTTGGTGAAGGAAGGATGGGAGAGACCTCTCAAAAAGCCTGCAACCAGCATAGTGGACTATGTACTTGGTCTCCGCTCCAGGATGGCTGAGTATATGGAGAAGGCATCTGAAAACCTTAAGGCCAGTCAAGAACTTCAAAAAGCTTGGCATGACCAAAAGGCTGTCCTGACTGTTTATCAGCCTGGACAGAAGGTGTGGGTGTTGGAGCCAGTGGCCCCAGCAGCACTCAAAGACAAATGGTCTGGGCCCCACACAATTCTTGAGCAAAAGGGAGAGGTCACCTACCTGGTGGACCTTGGAACTCCCAGGAGCCCCCACAGGGTGCTCCATGTCAACAGGCTCAAAGCATATGTCGACAGGAAGGACATGAGCTTGCTCATGGCCATAGATGAGGGACAGGAGGAAGAGAGTGACCCTCTCCCAGACCTGCTCACTCAGAATCCTGATGATGGGTCAGTAGATGGTGTTGTCTTTTGTGGCAGCCTCTCTGAGCATCAACAGAAAGACTGTAAACAGGTTCTTCAGTCTTTCAGACATATGTTTTCTCTGACACCCAGTCAGACCAATTGGTGTACCCATGAGGTTGACACTGGTGACAGCCTGCCAGTTAAGAGTAAAATCTACAGGCAGCCTGATCATGTTAGAGACTGCATAAAAACTGAAGTGCAGAAAATGTTGGAGTTGGGAGTCATTGAACCCTCAGATAGCCCTTGGGCTAGTCCAGTAGTTCTAGTGCCAAAACCTCACACCCAGGATGGTAAGAGAGAGATGAGGTTCTGCGTAGACTACAGGGGTCTCAATGCAGTCACTAAGACTGATGCCCACCCAATACCAAGGGCAGATTAGCTTATAGATAGATTGGCTTCTGCCAACTACTTAAGCACATTTGACTTAACAGCTGGGTATTGGCAAATCAGGTTAGCTGAGGATACCAAGCCCAAGACAGCATTTTCAACCCCTGGTGGGCATTATCAATTTGTGGTAATGCCCTTTGGTCTGAAAAATGCACCTGCCACCTTCCAAAGGTTGGTGAATCAAGTCCTCACTGGGCTGGATGACTTCTGTGCAGCATATCTAGATGATATTGCTGTCTTTAGCTCCACCTGGGAGGATCACCTGGTCCACCTGAGGAAAGTGTCAGAGGCTCTGCAAGCAGCAGGCCTCACTATCAAGGCCACCAAGTGCCAGATAGGGCAGACACAGGTTGTATACCTGGGCCACCTTGTAGGTGGAGGCCAGGTTCAGCCACTGGAGAGCAAAATACAGTCAATCAGGGACTGGGCTCCTCCAACCACCCAGACTCAGGTTCGAGCTTTCTTGGGCCTGACTGGTTACTACAGAAAGTTTGTCAGGAACTATGGATCAATTGTGACTCCATTAAATGAACTGACAAGTAAGAAAATGCCAAAAAAGGTTCAGTGGACAGCAGGCTGTCAAAAAGCATTCGATGACCTAAAGCAGGCCATGTGCACAGCACCTATCCTTAAGAGTCCAGACTACTCCAAACCATTCATTGTCCATACAGATGCTTCTGAGTTGGTTGTGGGAGCTGTTCTATCTCAACTGAATTTTGATGGTCAAGACCAGCCCATTGCTTTTATAAGCAGAAGGCTGACCCCCAGAGAGAAGAATTGGTCAGCTATTGAGAGGGAGGCCTTTGCTGTGGTTTGGGCCCTGAAGAAGCTGAGGCCATACTTGTTTGGCACTCACTTCAAGATTCAGACCGACCATAAGCCCCTCTTGTGGCTAAATCAGATGAAGGGTGAAAACCCCAAACTGCTTAGGTGGTCCATTTCCCTACAGGGGATGGACTTTACAGTGGAACATAGACCTGGTACTGATCATGGCAATGCCGATGGGCTCTCCAGATATTTCCACTTAGAACAAGAAGACTCACCTGGTCAAGGTTAGCTTATTGTCCCAAAGTTTGGGGGGGGGGGTCATGTAGGAGAGTAGGGTCTGCAATCCTATGATCACCCAGATTTCTTGCTTTTGTTTCACTGGTTTACGACTTTCTCTGGCTGTGGGCCTGCCAATCAGACCCACAGCCTGGCTGTTCTCTCTCTAAATTACCACATGTACCCTAGGTGCATTTACCAATTGGTACTGGGCCACCTTATCAGACCCTGTAACTCAGGGCATAGGTGTACCCAGGGCTGCCAGGGGCTGCAGCATGTATTATGCCACCCCTGGCTGGCCTCCTAAATTTGACACAACTGGCTGCATGACAGCTGGGGCAAAGTCGTGTAATCACCCTTTTCTGTAGGTGTAGTATACCTATACCTAACCCTAAAATGGACACACAGATTCCTATCAGTCACTCCTATGGCAGGCCTTGACAATCCTGAAGGCAGAGTGCTTGGAATCGTGTGAGATGGTGCTCTGGCATGAGCTGAGCCTGTCTGCAGCTTGCGGAACCAAGTCCTAATAGCTGTTCCATGATATCGCATACCATATACTCTTAAGTGCATTATAATCCTCGCGGTTAAATGCTAACTTTGGTATTGCTTTATCAAAACATGTCGAGTAAGGTGTCATACGAATTGGAATACTAACCCTTCGCCAATTCTGGCGACGGGGTTAGCATTCCACCCTTCTAGAGGGACACGACATGTATGTAACTGTGAACCCCGGTTAAAGTTAAACGAAGCCTCAGCTCCACAAAATGGATGCTGCCACCACAGACACGAGTCTGACCCCCTGCAGCTGGGAGTCCTTCCAGCGAGGGGAGCCTGGACAAAGGGTTTCCTGTCAGGGGCGGTGCTAGCACCGTCCCAGACATGGTTTTGTGTATCCTGGGTAGGCAGGGCTTTTCAGGAAGGTGACTGCTGAGTGGCACCCCGGTGCTCACTACGCATAGGCCGGTCAGAACCAGTTCCAGGGGCACACCAGCCCCTGGCCTGGGGAAAGTCCGGCATGGCAGAGGGGTGTAACCACCCCCCTCCTAGTCCCACCCATAGGCAGGACCTAGTCACCGGGTCAGCCCCCTTTTTTAGTATAAAGATGGGAGCGGGCCCCCTGTTCAAATTAGATCATCTTTGGAATCAAGACACGACTTTCTTCGAAAGGACATCAAGATTTCTTCTTCAAGATTCTCCCTTGTGGCTAAGGAGTAGTCACCCTGTATCAAGCGGGCACCATCCTAAGAACACTGCGGTCTGCTGCAAGTCCTTCTTCACGAATCCGACGACCCAGCTCGACGAGACCCGGCTTCCCTGGCACCTCTGACCTCTACTCACCTCTACAGCAAAGCTGAGAACCGTGAGTGTGACGAGACCTCGAGGGACCGACGATCGCCAAGACTGCACGACTTCTTTGCAACAAGCCCACCGTGTGCTCCACTGGTGAGTGCTTTGGGGTCCGAGAAGCCCCAACCCTGAGCAGCTCCAGCACCGAAGATCAGCCCTCCAGCATCTCCACGATCTGTGTGGGGCCCTTCTGCTTTTGCGTGCTCACCGCGCTGTGTGGCTACTAGCCGGCTGGCTTGTGGCCTTCTTCACGACGCCCGACGACATCACTGCTGCTGGTCTGGTTGCTCCAGACTGGCCCTTGCTTCCTTCTTCAAGAGAGGCACCCCGGACCCTCCTGGTCCACTCCAGACGCCATTTTGAGTCCACCGCGTGGGCTTGAATTTGCCAAGGCTTTGTTGCCCAATCCTGGGTCCAGCGACGGCGACAGCTTCATCCATCGTGGGACAGCTCGCTCCTCCATCCTGGTCGCCGACAACGCCTCCTGGTCCGTGAGATTTGCGAGCACAGCGTCACCCACTCACCTAGTCGAGGTGGCTACCATCCGGTGCCCTCCTGGTGCCCACTGACTACTGGCTAGTAGTCTCGAACTTGGTCCCCTCTGCTTTCAGGTGTCATCTTCCTTCGATCCAGGCTTGGATCCATCGAACTTTCTTCCCTGGTCGCCTGCCAGCAACTTCTTTCTTCCAGGCTCCTGGTCCGTCAACGAGGATTCCCGACGTCTTTTGAGACCTATGCAGCTGCAGCCCCTGGGCTAGGTAACTTCGGCATTTCGGTGCCCCAGCATAGCCTCACTATCCAAGGGTCAGAATCCACTTTCGTTTTCCTCCTACCAGGTCGGGTTCGCCCGAGAACACTAACTTTGTCTTTACTAGCTACCATAGACTTTGTCCCGCATCACGCGTGAGAGTGCACACTCTGCACCCGAGTCCCCTAGGCCTCCTAGAAGTAATCTGAAGATTCTATAGTGAAGTCCTAGCGATTCCTAAGCCTATTAGTACT
>NW_028244340.1:1185000-1190000 GCF_964263255.1 Lissotriton vulgaris
TGGGATCAGAAGCGGGGACCGTGCCAGGTGGGGGCATGGCTGGCTAAGTGCTTTCCACTGCGTATTAAGAGTTTGCGTAGGGCTGGGCGTAGTGCCACTCCGCAAAATTTTGGAAAAAAAAAATTTGTGGAAAACGGTGGCGCGTCCTGGGGGTCCGTGTGCCCTGGACAGGGGTCCCTTGTGCCTGGGCAGACTCCCTGATCTCCCCGGCCTGGTTGGAGCTTGGGAGCCCTGCAGCCCCGGACCCCTGCAGCCCAAGCCCTGCAGTCCCCGAGCCCTGGAGCCCCGGAGCCCCGGAGCCCCGGAGCCCTGCAGCCCCGGAGTCCTGCAGTCCCAGAGCCCCGGAGCCCCCAAGCCCTGCAAGGGCAGGCTGGAGCCCTCCCGCAGAGGCTCGGGCCGGCAGATTGGCGTCATTTCGGTCCCGGCCATCTGGTCGCGCCTCTCGCCTCGGCCATCTGGTCACCCGCAATGCTTTCCTATGGAGCGACCAGATGGCCGGACTTCCCTGGAAGTCCAGATGAGGTGCCATTCGCCTCCCGGATCCCAGCGAGGGCTCCAGGAGGTCGGGCACGTTTGCGCCCTGGGTCCCCTCTGTCACCTCGAGTGCACGGATTACAAGAAAGGGGGGTAATTTTCCTCCGGATTACTAGGGGCAGGGTACGCCCGGACACCCCTCCAAGGCTGGTGGTTCTCTGCCAGGGGGACCAGATGGGCTATGCCTGGGTAACACCACCCGGGGCTTCCTTCCTCCAGGCCAACAGCATGTCAAAGTGCCCAGGACGGGC
Organism: Lissotriton vulgaris; assembly: GCF_964263255.1. Taxonomy (NCBI): domain Eukaryota; kingdom Metazoa; phylum Chordata; class Amphibia; order Caudata; family Salamandridae; genus Lissotriton; species Lissotriton vulgaris. The sequence goes on from NW_028244340.1 coordinate 1,185,786, forward strand.
TCCATGCGTCCCCCGGGTCTCTAGGCCAATGGCATGTCAAAGTGCCCAGGACGGGCTCCATGCGTCCCGGGCAGAGCCAGCCGAGGTTCTGGGCGCTGGGGTCCATCGGGGCCTGCAGAGGCTCTCCCTGGCCTGGGTAGGGTCTGGAAGCTAAGCCCCAAGCCCGCCAAGAGCAGGATGCCGTTTAGGCGCCGGTCGAGCGGGCGAGTGGATTTGTAGAGCCCTGGCCCCAGCCAAGCAGGTTCAGAGCCTCCCCGTGCCAGACTGACGCACCTGAGGGCCCACCGGAGGCCATGCCCGGCCCCCGGCAGCGCATGGGCAGCATATCCCCAGACCTGGTGACCTGGCAGACTGGGACCTGCTGGCAACCTGGCCCTGCCAAGCCCCAGTTCTCTCCCAGGGCTCGACAAATCGACGACCAGATGGCCGGGCTTCCCTGGAAGTCCCGATGAGGTGCCATTCGCCTCCCGGATCCCAGCCAGGGCTCCAGGAGGTCGGGCACATTTGCGCCCTGGGTCACCTCTGTCACCTCGAGTGCACGGATTACGAGAAAGGGGGGTAATTTTCCTCCGGATTAGTAGGTGCAAGGGTATGCCCAAACACCCTCCCGGGGCTGGTGGTTCCCTGCTGTGGACCAGATGGGCGATGCCCGGGCAACACCTCCCAGGCATCCGGGGCTCCCTCCTCCGGCCCGCAGAGTGGCAAAGTACCCGGGACGGGCTCCTTGGGTCCCGGGCCCTGCAACCCCGGAGCCCCGGAGCCCCGGAGCATTGCAGCCGTCGAGCCCTGCAGTCCCCGAGCCCTGCAGCCCCCGAGCCCCACAGGCCCGGGGCAGGCAGATTGGGCGTCATTTCGGTCCCGGCCATCTGGTCGCCCCTCTTGCCTCGGCCATCTGGTCGCCCGCAATGCTTTCCTATGATGGCGACTGGATGGCCGGACTTCCCTGGAAGTCCCGATGAGGTGCCATTCGCCTCCCGGACCCCAGCAAGGGCTCCAGGAGGTCGGGCACATTTGCGCGCTGGGTCCCCTCTGTCACCTCGAGTGCACGGATTACAAGAAAGGGGGGTAATTTTCCTCCGGATTACTAGGGGCAAGGGTATGCCCAGACACCCGGCCTGTGCTGGCGGTCCCCTTCCGGGGACCAGATGGGATGTGCCCCGGGCAACACCTCCCAGGCGTCCGGGGCTCCCTCCTCCGACCCGCGGCGTGGGGAAGAGCCCGGGACGGGCTCCATGGGTCCCGGGACTGGCTCCATGGGTCCCGGGCCCTGCAACCCCGGAGCCCTGCTGCCCTGGAGCCCTGCAGCCCCGAGCCCTAGAGCCCTGCAGCCCCGAGCCCTGGAGCCCTGGAGCCCCGGAGCCCCGGAGCCCCCGAGCCCTGGAGCCCTGGAGCCCTGGAGCCCCGGAGCCCCGGAGCCCTGCAGCCGTGGAGCCCTGCAGTCCCCGAGCCCTGCAGTCCCAGAGCCCAGGGGCCCCGCAGCTCCTGAGCCCTACAGGCCCGGGGCAGACAGATTGGCGTCATTTTGTTCCTGGCCATCTGGTCGCCCCTCTCGCCTCGGCCATCTGGTCGCCTGCAATGCTTTCCTATGGTGTGACCAGATGGCCGGACTTCCCTGGAAGTCCCGATGGGGTGCCATTCGCCTCCCAGGTCCCAGCGAGGGCTCCAGGAGGTCGGGCACTTTTGCGCCCTGGGTCCCCTCTGTCACCTCGTGTGCACGGATTACAAGAAATGGGGGTAATTTTCCTCCGGATTGGTAGGGACAAGGTATTCTGGGACCCCCCTCGGCCTAGCGGTCCTCAGCCGGCAGCTGGACATGCCAGGATGCCGCCCCAGCCCCGGATCCGTCCCTGGGCCTGCCGCGTAGCAGGAAGCCCTGGATGGGGTCCAGGGGCCCGGCCGGGCCCCGGGTCGGGTGCCCCGGCCCTGGGCCCGGTCCCCCGGCATGCCGCACTGACAAAAGACCAGGACGTGGTTTCCTTCGAGCCCGGGGAGCCTCCCCTCGCTCGGCTGAGTTCAGCAGCTCCGGCCGGGGCCCCTGAGGGCCCGGGGAGGGCGGCCTCCCCATCCCAGGCTCTGTCCTTGGTCCTGCTGCGTGGCAGGGTGCCCGGGACGGGGTCCGGAGGGCCCGGGAAGGCTTCCCCTGCGCCTCCGGGCTTGGGAGCCCAGGGGCCCGGCCGGGCCCCGGGTTGTGTGCTACGGCCCTGGGCGCCGTCCACCGACATGCCACACTGCCAAAGCCCCGGGACGGGGCTCCGTTGTGCCCGGGAAGCCTCCCCTTGCCGGGCTGAGTTCAGGAGCTTCGGCCGGGGCCCCCGAGGGCCCGGGGAGGGCGGCCTCCCCATCCCGGGCTCTGTCCTTGGTCCTGCTGCGTGGCAGGGTGCCCGGGACGGGGTCCGGAGGGCCCGGAGAGGCTTCCCCTGCGCCTCCGGGCCCGGGAGCCCCGGCTGGGTCCAGGGGCCCGGCCGGGCCCCGGGTTGTGTGCTACGGCCCTGGGCGCCGTCCACCGACATGCCACACTGCCAAAGCCCCGGGACGGGGCTCCGTTGTGCCCGGGAAGCCTCCCCTTGCCGGGCTGAGTTCAGGAGCTTTGGCCGGGGCCCCCGAGGGCCCGGGGAGGGTGGCCTCCCCATCCCGGGCTCTGTCCTTAGTCCTGCTGCGTGGCAGGGTGCCTGGGACGGGGTCCGGAGGGCCCGGGGAGGCTTCCCCTGCGTCTCCGGGCATTAGAGCCAAGGCTGGGTCCAGGGGCCCGTCCGGGCCCCGGGTCAGGTGCTAGGCCCTGGGCCTCCGGTCCCCAACCCGCCCTTTCCCTGGCGCCAGCTCACTTTTTCGTTGGGGCACAGAGTGACATAGGCTGGCTTGACTTTCGTGCCCGGCCATCTGGTCTCTGGGATCCCCTCGGCCATCTGGTCTCTGGGATCCCCTCGGCCATCTGGTCTCCCGGATCCCCTCGGCCATCTGGTCTCCCGGATCCCCTCGGCCATCTGGTCTCCAGGATCGCCTCGGCCATCTGGTCTCCAGGATCGCCTCGGCCATCTGGTCGCCGGCAATGCTTTCCAATGGGGGCGACCAGATGGCCGAACTTCCCTGGAAGTCCCGATGACGTGCCATTTGCCTCCCGGACCCCAGCGAGGGCTCCAGGAGGCTGGGTACTTTCGCGCCTTGGGTCTCCTCTGTCACCTCAAGTGCACGGATTACAAGAAAGGGGGGTAATTTTCCTCCGGATTACTAGGGAGAGGGTCAGTCAGACCTCCGTGTGGTCTTGCGATTCTGAATCAGGGGAAGGCAGGACCCGGGCATGCCCGCCGGGGCCCCCAGGGGCCCGGGTACGTACCTGCCGCTCAGCCCCCTTGCCGATGGGCCTTTTCCTCCGAGTTTGCTCAGGCAGGCCTCCGCGAGGTCTGGCCATGCTGAGACGGGGCCAGGCAGCACCCGGGCCCGCCCGCCGGGGCCCCCAGGGGCCCAGGAACGCACCTGCCTCTCAGCCCCTTCCCGATGGTTCCTTTTCTCCGAGTTTTTTCCTACAGTCCGACCTCCGATAGGTCCGGCGGTTCTGAATCCGGGGAAGGCAGGACCCAGGCCCGCCCGCCGGGGCCCCCAGCGGCCCGGGTATGCACCTGCCGCTCAGCACCATCGCCGATGGGCCTTTTCCTCCGAGTTTGCTCAGGCAGGCCTCCGGGAGGTCTGGCCATGCCGAGACAGGGCCAGGCAGCACCTGGGCCCGCCTCGCGGGGCCCCCAGGGGCCCGGGTACACACCTGCCTCTCGGCCCCTTCCGATGGTCCATTTTCCTCGGAGTTTGCTCAGGCAGACCTCCGTGAGGTCCGGGGATGCCACGAGATTGTTTCCCCCGGCTGTACTCTCTGATCGATTGGGCACTCTCGGTCCGTTTAGGGATGGACTGCTTGGCCAGCCTCGGCTGTTGTTTCAGGCAAAGAGCTTCCACCCACATGGACCGTCCGACTCGAGGGCCTTCCGCCTGGCGGTAGGCCCTTCCCCCAGCAGAGCGAAGGCCGAGCGGCCCCGGCAGCCCGTGCCCCCCAGTGGTCTGACCCGAGCAGGAGGGGTTGGGTGGCGCCAGGCTCGGATGCTGCTGCCCAGCAGGTCCATAGGCCCCGTGCGCCACGCCGCCACCCCGTTCTGGGAAGGACATGGCTTTTGTAGTTCGGACTGGACTGTTCCCATGGGGCACAGGATCAGAGCTGATTTGCATATCGCC